>NC_057810.1:38832318-38835646 GCF_018294505.1 Triticum aestivum
ATACTATCTTTTTTTTCGGATATATTTACATACTATCCTCGCCATAATTAAAATCGCTCATGAATTAAGCTAAAACCACCGGCTCAAACGCTCCAAAATAACTATGACGTTTTGATACAAAAATTTCTCGTCCTGTTGATCCATTACAGTTTTTTTTGAGATGGTGATCTTTTTTGTAGTCATCACACAGTGAAGTTTTTCTTTTGAGAGCAATCACGGTGAAGTTAATCTCACCAGCTGAGCTCTCCCAACAGATTATGTGCAGATTATGTGCAAGCAAAGCAATCACGATGTACATTTTCCAAAACGCCCTTCACAATGTCCAAATTCTAGTCATAACTGCTCCTTTCCCCAAATCCCACAATCCCGTGCTAAAACAAATCGAGACCACCGAGCTAGGGTTTCTCACCACCGGCGGTGCCATGGACGGCAACGCGGCGGACCACCGCCACCAGTCCCCTCCTTCTCTCGGTCCGCCGCCGCATGCCCCCTGGGAGATGGCCTCTCTGCCGATCCCCGACGAGCTCCTGCGTGAAATCTTCCTCCACCTGCCCACCCCAGCCGATCTCGTCCGAGCCTCCGCCGCCTGCGTCTCCTTCCGCCGGGTCGTTGCGGATCGCTCCTTCCTCCGGCGGTACCGCAAGCTCCACGCCCCGCCCCTCCTTGGCTTCCTCAGTCCGTATAGCGGATTCCACCCCGCCGTGCCGCCTCACCCCTCTGCGTCGGCAGCCAGCGCCGTTGCCCTCGCTGCCGACTTCTCCTTCACTTTTGTCCCCGCCCCAGACACTTCTCAAGGTTGGGTCGTCCGGGACATCCGCGACGGCCGCTTCCTGCTAGCCACCTCCCGAGGGGGTTTTTTGTGTGGAGAAATGGTGGTCTGCGACCCCTTGCACCGGCGATACATCCTGGTTCCACCAATCCCCGACGACCTAGCTGCTATGGTTGCGAACCCGGGTCTCTCCGAAACTTTCCTGGTTCCCCGGGGAGGTGGCCATGATGACGAGGCAGCAGCTGAGGAAGAGACATCATTCAGAGTCATGGGTATGGTGTACTGCGAAGCTAACATCATCTCCTTTGTATTTTCTTCCAGCACCAGACAATGGCGAGCCGCTGCATCCCGTAGTTGGATCGATTTGTTAGCTGGCTTGTTATGGTCGCTAGAGGAGAGACTCTTCTGCTGGCGCCGGCGCCAATACGTGTATGGCTGCTTTTACTGGATTCCAGACTGGGAGTATGAAATGAAAATGTTGGTGCTCGACACCCGGAGGATGGAGTTCTCCTTTGCCGACCCCCCATCCGAAGCCAAACATGCATCCAGTAATGATATAACTATGATCGAAGCAGGAGAAGGCAAGCCTGGGATGCTTATCCGTGGATATGAGACATCTGGTTGCATTTATACTATTTGGAGAAACAATGGTGGGAGTTCCAGCCAGTGGCGGAAGGAGAAGAAAATCTCACCCTCATTGGGCTGTGAGTACATGGGCAACGGTTCAATGGGGAAGTACTTGGTCCTGAATCACTTGGGAAACTCATCACTCGAGACAGGCTTATACATGTTGGACATCAAAACATTACAACTTGAGAGGGTGTGTGCTTCGATAGTGCATGGCTTTGCATATAGCAACTACCCACCATCGTTGTCATCACCGACAATATCAAGTGGTAACTCTCTGTCTCTGTTGCTTTTAGTTATTTTTCACCCTTCATTGTTGTCACACAGCTTGTCTGATGCTTGATTGTTGACTATCGTAATCGCTAATTCTTGTTTACACGTTCTCTGTTGCTTTTAGTTATTTTTTACCCTCCATTGTTGTCACACAGCTTGTCTGATGCTTGATTGTTGGGTATGGTAATCGCTAATTCTTGTTTATACGTTCATAGATGTTACTTCTGTGCTTGTGGCCAAGCTAATGAGGCTCAGGAACATGGATAATGGATTGTGATTTATTTTTTAATCTGTTTTGGATGCCACCGTAAGGTAACAAGACAAGAGGAATGATCTTGAACACTATGAGCACCATTTTGGAGGCATCGTGAATTCATAAAAGCCACTAGATCACAATGATTATTTTAGAGAAATGTTTTTATGCTCAAGCTAACCAAGAAGGTATACAAGTCTAAAATTCTTTTCACCTTTGATTATTTGACCCTAGAAACATTCATTCCAGGCAGTGGGAGTCGCTTTTTCCCCTTTTGATAGGTATAGCGAGGAAGAAAATTACCTTTTCTTCATCTTTACATCTATAAAACAGGGACGTTCCTAAGATTTTGGGGGCCCATGGCGAAATTTGAACACAGGGCCCCTTATTTACAAACATCAAAATATAATATACATGTATGTTAAATGTTATCAATAAATACTTAAAGTGCATCGAAAGCTTTCGTATAGTTTTTTACATATTAACTTCCAAAATTTTCTTCTAACACTATTTATAGTGCTCTTATTTGCCCTTCTCCAATCTTATGTCCTTTGCTTTGCTATCAAGATAATTCCGGTTTCTAGGATCATACATATCTAGAGTAAAATTGGTTCCATCTCAAGACTAGCAAATTCTGTAGTAGTTGAATCACATATGTTCTCATAATGACTCGTATTGTTATCATTTGTTAATTGCCCTTTTCCTTTGTTTTAATATTAGTTGTTCCTCCACAAAAACTATGATCAACTCATCTAGAATTCTTTATCTGCTCGTATTAATCTTAAAAATCATCAATAGATCCTCTTCATAATTCTATTAACTCATCTGCTCGTTTCCTCTCATTTTTCCTTTCCTTGCTGCCTGATATATACACATCTTAATGATGTGCGATGCTAAAATCTAAATAAAAAAATCAGTATGGGAATACCAATGCAATGTTACAAAAGTATAGATCAATTCAGTTAAAATCTTACCGATCATCAGTTTGTCAGGCCAAACTAGATCATGATAATCCTGATAGCATATCTTCCTAAACTGAATACATTGGGGTTGAGTTGTGTAGTCTAGATCCGTGAGCACGTAGTTGTTGCACAGCGTATCTTGGCATCTTGGCGCCAAGATTTTGGATCAACTTTGTTGGCCAAGCATACCAGGCGGAGGCCAGTGATGGCAAATCTTGGCGCCGCCGCCGGAGGTCCTCAAGATCAATTCAAGCGCATCAGGAGAGGATCTTGACGTGGCGATAATGTGCATATTGCCTGCGTTGACCTTATCTAGTGAACCATTGGTATGCCTGCTGTGCGCTACTCAGGGCCCTGTGACCCTTCTCGTACTTTGCAATGTTGACAGCAGACCCAGTATGGAAAACACACCTGCTGGGGGCCCCTTTGGCGCGACCCCCCCCC
>NC_057810.1:38835800-38841175 GCF_018294505.1 Triticum aestivum
CGAGTGTTTAAATTCAAAAAACTGGTATTGGGTAGTATAGGGCAAGGTTTACATTAATGAGATTTAGTTATACTGGCCCCCCTCGCCCCAAGTAGTATAGGGCAAGGTTTTGGTTACCAGTCGAAATTTCAAGATTTCCCATGGTTACCGCGTATTTCCGTGCCCCTCGGTAAATCGCCATACCGAGCAAAAAATACCAGTTTTTTAAAATTTTTGAATTTAAACACTCGATTTACAGTAAAGTACGTAGGATATAATTAATGCCATTAGAGTTGGTTCTGGCATGTTCGTAGCAACCTAGTTCCTGTTTTGAGAGGTCTCTGGTTCGAATATTCGTTCATTCACTTATTTGAATTCAAAATTCAACTATAAAATTCGCTCGAAATATTCTCGGTATTTCTCGATATTTGTCGGTAACCGTGGTAACCACATTTACCCGTTCCCCTCGGTAAAATTGCCTCATTCGGTAACCAAAACCTTGGTATAGGGTACCGTAAAAAAGGTCTCATAAATTATCTGAAGTTAACACCATGCGATAAATTTATAGACAGGCCTGGCCCTGAGGGAGGGTGGGGGGGGGTCGCGCCAAAGGGGCCCCCAGCAGGTGTGTTTTCCATACTGGGTCTGCTGTCAACATTGCAAAGTACGAGAAGGGTCACAGGGCCCTGAGTAGCGCACAGCAGGCATACCAATGGTTCACTAGATAAGGTCAACGCAGGCAATATGCACATTATCGCCACGTCAAGATCCTCTCCTGATGCGCTTGAATTGATCTTGAGGACCTCCGGCGGCGGCGCCAAGATTTGCCATCACTGGCCTCCGCCTGGTATGCTTGGCCAACAAAGTTGATCCAAAACTGGTATTTTTTTGCTCGGTATGGCGATTTACCGAGGGGCACGGAAATACGCGGTAACCATGGGAAATCTTGAAATTTCGACTGGTAACCAAAACCTTGCCCTATACTACTTGGGGCGAGGGGGGCCAGTATAACTAAATCTCACTGTTGATTTCGTGTGGGCAATATGGACAAATTTTCAGTACGTGAAGGCCTAAACGGGATTGTCGTTGGGGCAAGATGCCAGCCTATTTCGGAGTAAAAGCTGGGACTTGAAATAGCTTGCGCGCGACCATGGCCGCCATGCTCTAGCTGACATTTCAGGATTTGTTGGTTTTCATCTAGTTGTCATTTCAGGGCAGTTAGATTAGTAAAGAAAGGATAATACACACTACTACGTGACATGAGTAGCATCCTTGAGGCATCATGGAACTCTAGACAGCAGTAGATCGCAACAATTATTTTGGTTTGTATGGCGAAGATAATGTAAGAGGAACAGAAGTTTAAATCAGGACATTGCTGATAGTTCACCTTCAGATTGTTTTACCTTAATTAGAAGCATTTATCCCAATCAAGCAGGAATTTATCTTGTCCACATTTATTTTGATAGATATAAGGAGGAAAAAAAACTTGTATTTGGTCATCGTTAGACCTAAACCGTTGCACCACTAATGCATCTCCTATATACTTACATGAGAAAAATTAGAGAAGTGAGCTTGATTAATTTTTCATGGGTTATTCACCAAATAATTGGTCATTGGACTCACCATTCATCTAGCCAAAATAACTCGTGCTCAACTATTTGATTTGAGCTCAACTGCTCGAGATGAATTAGAGGCCGTGCACCGCTGTTTTCTTGGACAGTTTGACATTTTCACTTTCCTCTGTCTCAGATTCAAGTCCTTCAAGGCACATGACAGATGTAATCAAGTTTTTTATTAGGACTAGAGGGATTCTGTTGCATAAGTTTTCTTCACGCTTTCATATGAATCTTGTAAGGCAGTAATTAAATTGTATGACCGGCCAATTATTTCACAAATATTGGTGCAGGCCTCCTGGCCGACCTTTGTCCTTTTCTACTCAGGCCTACCAACCAAACTTATTCGCCTCTAAAAATTGTAGTTTACACATTTTTGAATGCAACATCCCCGGAAATTTATAGACAAAATATAACAAATCCCCATTTCTTTGATTATTTATAAATCAAGCTTTCAAGTGGTATAGAAAAAAAATTAGGTATCTATGCAATTGATCCGCCCATTCCTTTTATGTGACCAGCACGCTGATAATTAGTTTGTCAACTTAGTATACACATATTTTTAAATTAGGATAACAACGCCTTCAAGGTTCTTCTTCCTCCCCAGCAGCAGTAACCTGATAGTAAAAGGGCAGAAGTTAAATGCACTTCTTACAGAACAAGGGAAGTGATCAGGCAACACACTCATGGATAGTTAAATTAGTACCATACATAAACTAAATATGAGAAAGCTAGAAAAGGTGGTTCAGGAAATTGCCAAGCATAAGTGATAAGGAAGGCTGCCGCCTTTGACGCAGAATGAAGGGGAGAAGGACTGAATGAGTGAGGGCACCGTGGAGAGGTGCAGAGAAGGAGAGTAGAGGAGAGGCACTTCCACGCTGCTGCTGAGGAGGTGTTTTGCCATCGCTCAGCGCTTAAGTGTGCTAAAGATAGAATTAATATGCTTCTTAAAACATTAGGATATCCAATGTTCTCAGTCGGGATTGGAACCAAAAAATTGTGAATTACCATCATTATAGTTTTCCTTACTTGCCTCTGTGCTTTAATGGTAATACTATTTTTACTTTCTCATTTGGATAACAATGTAGTCATTTATGGGCCTTTACAAATAAAGGGTTAATAGTACACGTGGGTCACGGGATCATGCAAAACTAGTGGCTCAACTTGGGAGCATCTGAAACTTTCTAAGTTCTGTTTGTTAAGAATCCCGCCTTGGTATAATTAGTAGCTAGAAAAGAACATTTGTCTGTTGACAAATTAAAATATAGTACCCCTTTCATAAAACTAAAGAGTAAAATATAGTAACTCCTGCTGTAACCACCGAGTTCCAGTAGTTTAGAAACTTCCACTGTTGCATTTGTGTGATGGAACTTAGCCTTGTAAACATTCCATATGACACCTTACTGTTCACAAGATCACAAAAAAGCAGTGAACCCTTGAGTACCTATTATACTTGGTAAAACATATGATCTTCTCACCTGTTCTGTTCAACCAGCATACTGGTGATCACCATTACTCTCTGGCAATTCCTTTTTAGAAGAGCCTTGTTTGGGTTGAGCGTCTGCTCTGGACACCTTCTGTTTTTGTCTCTCCATTCTCCTAACGAATCTCCTCGCCATTTCTTCAGCCAGGCGTCAGTTCATTCTCTCCAAAAAAAAATCTGTATTCAATGGGCCAAATGGCAAACTTGTTCTGTATATAAGAGCAAGGTTTAACAAGAAACAGTTTAGTACCTTGTATGAGCATAACTCATGAATCTTCCTACCAAGCAATTTGATTTCTCAGTAGGTACGTAACCAGTCAATTTGATTGTGATCCTTGTTGTATGCCTGCCAGTCTCTGTACCTGTTACTGCTACAACTGTATGTGTGTGATCAAGAGGGTCTGTCAAAATCAACTTGCAGCATTGATCAACTCCCACTGTTGCACAGTATGTAAAAAGCTAAGTGTATTCTTTTGGCATAATGAAGTGGATCTGTGCTGAATATGTTCACCTGCCAATGCTCTCTTGTTTCTTCTCAATTAGTGTGCGTGTGTGATTTGTTGTCTTATTGAAGAGAAGATGCAAACTTGTTGCTGAGGAAATGGTCCTTTTTTCCTTTGATTTTGTTGGCGAAGAAGCAAGTTTGTGATTGATTATAGAGTAGTTTTACCTTGTGGTGACATTTTTTCTTTTGACAGTCATCATACATTGCACAAAGGCCCTTCAAAACGAGAGAGTAGTTTAAATGGTGGGCGAAGGTTGTTGAAAATGCCTCTTTGGAGGACTAGTATTTATGGTTTAAATGGTGGAAGATAGACAGAGAATAGTTTGGTGACTGTTTCTAGTGTGCCCCTTTTGAGTTTTTTCCCGTTCAATGTACAAATTTGTTATACTAGACTAGATAATCTTCCAATTGTTTTACAGCTTTTAGTTTCTTTTATGGATGCACTTCTCTTTGTTTGCATGCCTTGGTCCATTCATGTGGTTTGATTGAGGACCTAATATTTCATCCCAGCTTTTCTTCGTGTACCTTTTCCTGTAAGCAATATACATATTACCCAGTAATAAGACCTACCTTTGTGTTCTTCTCTATTTGGATACACTTTTAATTTTGAGATATTGGGCAGGTGTTGGAAACGGGGCTGAGGAGATGGTGGAACAAGGCAGTGTTGCAAGCTCAAGCCCAGAGTTACCATGGTCAGAGTAGTTCAGTTACCATGATCAAGGCAGTGTTACAACTGGACTATTGACCGCTAAATTGGTCTGCAATAGGGTGTATTTGGCTCTGTTTGTTTGTACTATGGTCATGCAGAATGAATGAATCTGGAGTTTATCATGTGTGCATGGGTCTGTAGTAGTGTGCATCGTCGTACCTGCATCTGCGTAGTCAATGTGATTGTGATCTTGTCGTATGGCTTTGAATCCCTGTACCTGCTATTTGCTAGTACAACTGTATGTGTTTGACATGGAACTTGTCATGTACTCTATGTTGGATTTCAGGTGAAATGCCAACTTGTTGCACAACCTATTCTCATTGGTTTCTCAAAAATATACATTCCGCCTGTTGCACTTGCCTTTCGGCAGAGTGAAGTTAACTGTGCATAGTGAGGTGAATCACATGCTTATACATATACAGTACATCTTTGTGTCAATCTGTTATATTTGTTTATTTCTTCCGAGCTTGATTGCTTGAGATGGAGACGGCTCGGGCAGTGGTGCGCTTGTCAAGGCTTGTTGCGGGCCTATCCAACGGCTGTGCCAAAGATGTTCACCTGCCAACGCCGGGCAGATAACATGTTCCTTCTGAAGTCCAAATTGAGCTGAATCACTGGAGTCGAAACAAGGAAGTTTTTTACAATCAAGCTCAGGAACATGATTTTGGTTTATTTGTTACTCTGTTGTAATTGCCACTTTAAGGTGATCAGAAAAGTAAAAGAAAGGTTTGTGCACAGTATGAGCAGCATTTTGGAGGCATCTTGAAATCGTAAGAAATACTAAGCAGCAGCAATTATTTTTATTTTCACGGCCAAATTGATACATAAGGCACACTAGTTCAAAGGACATTGCTACCTTTGCTTGATTTCACCTTAGAAATACTCCCTCCGTCCCGCAATATAAGTTTGTTTTTCAAGATAGCGGGACAGAGGGAGTAGTTATTTCAGTCAAGTAGGACTTAGCTTGTCCATATTTCTTTTGGTAGATGTAAACAGAGGGGCAAGTATTATGGTAAAATTTCACTTCCTATAACACTAGTAGAAAACAGGGCTTTGGTCCAGGCCAGATAAGCCCATTAATCCCGG